>NC_057804.1:309469729-309490353 GCF_018294505.1 Triticum aestivum | reverse complement strand
GGAGCCCCGCCGCCCCATCGGAGACCCGCCGGAGCCCGACCCGAGGTAGCCGCCCGCCGCCCCAGTTTTCTAAAGAAAACCAATACAGTTTTTTTAGAAACCCTAGGTTTGTTTTTTTAGATCGGTTTATTTAGCGAGTGTTCGCTTGTTTGTTCGTTTGAACGGACGAGATCACCGTTCAGTTGCTGTTAACGAACGTCCGTTCGTTAATCCATTCGTCAGTTTTTCTTTTTTCGAGTTTTCCGCGATTATTCCAGATCGCGATTTCTGATCCGATATTTGTTCTAGTATAACTTTTCGCTCGTTTATCGGAACCAGGCGATTCAAGCACCTAGAAAGTACCCAAGGGGTGCTCCGAGGGGAGCACAACCCACCAGGGCGCGCCTAGGGGCCCAGGCGCATCCAGGTGGATTATGCCCACCTCGGTGGCCTCCCGCACCGCCTCTTTGCTCTATAAATACCCCAATATTCCAGAAACCCTAGGGAGTCGACGAAAATCAATTCCAGC
Organism: Triticum aestivum; assembly: GCF_018294505.1. Classification (NCBI taxonomy): domain Eukaryota; kingdom Viridiplantae; phylum Streptophyta; class Magnoliopsida; order Poales; family Poaceae; genus Triticum; species Triticum aestivum. Next base: position 309,489,845 of record NC_057804.1, on the reverse strand, counting down.
TGCCGTAATTCCAAAAACACCATATCCAATCTAGACACTTTCACAGAGGGGTTCATCAAGTCCATTGGTGCCTCTCCGTTGATGCGTGAGTAGTTCTTCGTAGACCTACGGGTCCATAGTTAGTAGCTAGATGGCTTCCTCTCTCTCTCTCTCTCTCTCTCTCTATCTATCTATCTATTCTCAATACAATGGTCTCTTGGAGATCCATATGATGTAAGTCTTTTTGCGGTGTGTTTGTTGGGATCCGATGAACTTTGAGTTTAGGATCAGATCTATGTTTTTATCCATGAAAGTTATTTGAGTCTTCTTTGATCTCTTATATGCATGATTGATTATAGCCTTGTATTTCTTGTCCGATATTTGGGTTTTGTTTGGCCAACTTGATCTATTTATCTTGCAATGGGAAGAGGTGCTTTGTGATGGGTTTGATCTTATGGTGCTTGATCCCAGTGACAGAAGGGGAAATGACATGTATGTATCATTGCTTTTAAGGATAACAAGATGGGGTCTATTTCTACATAAATAGATCTTGTCTACATAAAGTCATCATTCTTATTGCATTACTCCGTTTTTTCATGAACTTAATACACTAGATGCATGCTGGATAGCGGTCGACGTGTGGAGTAGTAGTAGATGTAGGGAGGAGTCGGTCTATGAATCTTGGAGGTGATGCCTATATAATGATCATTGCCTAGATATCGAGATTATTATTTGAAGTTCTATCAATTACCCAACAGTAATTGTTTTCCCACCGTTTGCTATTTTTCTCGAAAGAAGCCACTAGTGAAACCTACGGCCCCCGGGTCTCTTCTTTAATATATTTGCCTTCGCGATCTACTTTTATTTTCAGTTCTATTAAACCAAAAATACAAAAATACCTTGCTGCACTTTATATAATTTGCGCTCTATTTATCCTATCTATTACAACTTTATCACGTCTCCTCGCCAATTTGTGGCACCGTTACCCGAAATGGATTGACAATCCCTTTAACACGTCGGGTGGCGAGTATTTGTTATTTGTGTGCAGGGGATGTTTAGGTTGTGTTCCTTGGTTCTCCTACTATTTCGATAACCTTGGTCTCATCACTGCGGGAAATACCTACCATCGTTGTGCTGCATCATCACTTCCTCTTTGGGGAATACCGATGTAGTTCAAGCAGGCATCAAAAGGAATTTCTAGCGCCGTTGTTAGGGAGGATCATCAACATCAACCAGGTTTCTAATCACAAATCTCATCTCCTCGAAATTTACATTATTTGCCATTTGCCTTCTGTTTTCCTCTCCCCCACTTAAGAAACATTTACCATTTTATTCGCCCTCTTTTTCGTTCGCCGTTTTCTTGTCAGATCTATTTTTGAGTGCAACCTATTTGCGTAGTCACCATGACTCAAGATAACACCAAGTTGTGTGATTGCTCAAGTACCAACAACAACAATTTTATTAGCACTCCGACTGCTCCTCCCGCCACTATTGTGGAGTCTTGTGATATTAATACTGCTTTGCTAAATCTTGCTATGAAAAATCAAAATGGGATGCCACGTTCCATCTTAACACATTCGTGGAATTGTGTGATATGCAAAAGAAAAAAGATGTGTACAATGATGTTATCAAGTTGAAATTATTTCCATTTTCTTTGTGAGAATGTGCAAAAATTTGGTTTTCTTCTTTTCCTCGCAATAGTATCGATTCTTGGAACAAGTGCAAGGATGCTTTCATTACTAAGTATTTTCTGCCGGCAAAAATCATTTCCCTTAGAACCCAGATCATGAATTTCAAGCAACTTGAACATGAGCATGTTGCACAATCTTGGGAAAGGATGAAATTGATGCTAAGAAATTGCCCAACTTATGGGTTTAATCTCTGGATGATCATACAAAAAATTTATGCGGGGTTGAATTTTGTTTCTTGTAATCTTTTAGATTCCACCGCGGGGGGTACTTTTACGGAAATTACTTTGGGTGAAGCAACTAAATTGCTAGACAATACCATGGCAAATTATTCACAATGGCATACCGAAAGAGCTCCTACTAGTAAAAAAGTCAATTCGGTAGAAGAAATTAATTCTTTGAGTGAAAAAGTTGATGCTCTTATGAAGTTGGTTGCTAATAAAAGTGCTCCTATTGATTTTAATGATGCGCCTTTGTCTACTTCAATTGAGCAAAATAGTGATGCCATAGATGTGAATTTTATCTCGCGAAACAATTTCAATAACAATGCTTATAGATGTAATTTTAATCCTAGGCCTTTTCCTAGTAATTTCTCTAATAATTATGGTAATTCTATGGCAATCCTTCTTATAATAATAATAGAAACACCTCCGATCTTGAGAATAATATTAAAGAATTTATCAATACTCAAAAAGTTCTCAATGCTACGATAGAAGAAAATTGAATAAAGTTGATGATATGTCTAGAAGTATTGATAGAATTTCTCATAATGTAGAAACTCTCAAGATGAAAATTTGTGTGCCTAAAGTTGAAGAATCTATTAAAGCTCTTTATGTTTCTATGGATGAAAGTATGAAAAGAACTGCTATGCTTAGAGCTAAAAGAGAATTTTTAGAAACATCGTTTTCAAGTGATTACTTTCATAAAAGTGATGAAGATCTTAAAATGATTGGTGTTTCTTCTATTGATTCTTTGTTTAGTAAAATTAAGATTGATGAAAAAGGGACTGGAGAAGAGTCAACTTTAGTGAAAATCTTGTTGAGAAAATTGATAAAAGTGGGTTTAAGAGGTCAAGACTTTAACTAGTGATATGCCCACTATATTGGATTACAAAGACTTTAATTACAATAGTTTCTCTTTGGTTGATTGTATTTGTTTGTTGCAATCCATGATAAATTCACCCCATGCTTATGAGCAAAATAAAGCTTTTACTAAACATATTGTTGATGCTATGATGAAAGCTTTTGAAGACAAGTTGGAATTAGAAGTTTCAATTCCTAGAAAATTACTTGAGGAATGGGAACCTACCATCAAAGTCAAGATTAAAAATTATGAGTGTTTTGCTTTATGTGACTTGGGTGCTAGTGTTTCTACAATTCCAAAATGTTTATGTGATGTGCTTGGTCTTACCGATACTGAAGAATGCTCTTTAAATTTGCACTTGGCGGATTCTACTATTAAAAAGCCTATGGGAAGAATTAATGATGTTCTTATTCTTGCAAATGGGAATTATGTGCCCATAGATTTTACTGTTCTTGATATTGATTGCAATCCGTCTTGTCCAGTTATACTTGGTAGACCATTTTTATGTACTATTGGTGCCGTGATTGATATGAAAGAAGGTAATCAAATTTAAATTTCCATTAAGGAAGGGTATGGAACACTTCCCTAGAAAAAGAATTAGGCCACCATATGAATCAATCATGAGGGCATCGTATGGATCCATAGCTAAAGATGACAACACATAGATCCTTCGTGTTATGCCTAGCTAGGGGCGTAAAATGATAGCGCTCGTTGGGAGGCAACCCAACTTGTATCTTTTTGCTTTTTGGCTTTCTTGCTGTTTTCAATAAAATACCCAATTATTCCTCTGATTAGATGTGTTTTTGTGGTTTAAATTAGTGTTTGTGCCAAGCCAGGCCTTTGGGATGATTTAGGTGAGAGTTGATTTGATCTTGCTGAAAAACAGAAACTTTTGCAATCACAAAATTATTTTTCATTTTTACCAGAAGAGTTCTTTTGAGTTGATTCTTTTTGCAGAAGGTTAATAAACAAATTATTCACGTCTTCCAATGTTTTTAGATTTTTCTTCTTATGAACTTATGAAATTGTTAGCTACTAAGAGTGCCCCTCTTGATCCCGATGATATGCCTTTGTCTACTTTGATTGAGAATAATAATGAATCTATGGATGTGAATTTTGTTGCTAGGAATAGTTTTGGAAACAATGCTTATAGAGGAAACTTTAATCCTAGATTGTTCCCAAGTAATTCCTCTAATAATTATGGAAATTCCTACAATAATTCTTATGGTAATTTTAATAAGATGCCCTCTGATTTTGAGAATAGTGTGAAAGAATTTATGATCTCTCAATAGAATGTTAATGCCTTGCTTGAAGAAAAATTGCTCAAAGTTGATGATTTGGCTAGGAACGTTGATAGACTTTCGCTTGATGTTGATTATCTTAAACTTAGATCTACCCCTCCTAAGCATGATATCAACGAGTCTCTCAAAGCCATGAGAATTTCCATTGACGAATGCAAAGAAAGAACCGCTAGATTGCGTGCTAAGAAAGATTGCTCTGTAAAGGCGTGTTCTTCTAGTTTCCACAAAAATAATGATGAAGACCTTAAAGTTATTGATGTGTCCCCTATTAGATCTTTGTTTTGCAATATGAATCTTAATAATGATGGGACTGATATGAGTCAACTTTAGTTAAAAGGCGTCCCAATGATTCGGAGTTTTTAGACGTTGATGCTAAATTTGGTAAAAGTGGGATTGGAGAGGTCAAAACTTTAAATAGCATTGAACCCACTATCTTGGATTTCAAGGAATTTGATTATGATAATTTTTCTTTAGAAGGTTGTATTTCCTTGTTGCAATCCGTTGTGAATTCTCCTCATGCTTATAGTCAAAATAAAGCTTTTACCAAACATGTTGTTGATGCCTTGATGCAATCTTATGATGAAAAACTTAATTTGGAAGTTTCTATACCTAGAAAACTTAATGATGAGTGGGAACCTACTATAAAGATTAAAATTAAAGATCATGAGTGTTATGCTTTATGTGATTTGGGTGCAAGTGTTTCCACGATTCCAAAAACTTTATGTGATATTCTAGGTTTCCATGATCTTGATGATTGTTCTTTAAATTTGCACCTTGCGGATTCCACCATTAAAAAGCCAATGGGAAGGATCAATGATGTTCTCATTGTTGCAAATAGAAATTTGGTGCCCGTAGATTTTTATCGTTCTTGATATAGATTGCAATCTTTCTTGCCCTATTATTCTTGGTAGACCTTTCCTTAGAACTATTGGCGCGGTTATTGATATGAAGGAAGGGAATATTAGATTCCAATTTCCATTAAGGAAAGGCATGGAGCGCTTTCCAAGAAGGAAAATTAATTACCTTATGAATCTATCATGCGAGCTACTTATGAATTGAGTGCCAAAGATGGCACTACTTAGATCTATCCTCGCTTTTATGCCTAGCTAGGGGCGTTAAACGATAGCGCTAGTTGGGAGGCAACCCAATTTTACTTGTGTTTTTTTGTTTTTGTTTCTGTTTAGTAATAAATTTTGCATCTACCTTCTGTTTAGATGTGTTTTTATGTTTTAATTAGTGTTTGTGCCAAGTAGAACCTATAGGATAACCTATGGTGATAGTTAATTTGATTCTGCTAAAAAACAAAAACTTCTCATGCATGAAATTAGTTTTGTTAAATCACAGAAATGTGCTTTTGCATTGATTCTTTTTTATGTAGATCAATAGAAAAATTTCCCAGGACTTCCTATGTTGTTAGGATTTTTAGAGTTCCAGAAGTATTCGCGGGTTACAGATTGCTACAGACTGTTCTGTTTTTGACAGATTCTGTTTTTCGTGTGTTGTTTGTTTATTTTGATGCATCTATGGCTAGTACTAAGTGGTATGAACCATAGAGAACTTGGAATACAGTAGGTTTAACACCAATATAAATAAACAATGAATTCATTACAGTACCTTATGTGGTGGTTTTGCTTTCTTTTACTAACGAAGCTTATTAGATTTCCTGTTGAGTTTTGTGTCGTGAAGTTTTCAAGTTTTGGGTAAAGATTTGATGGATTATGGAATAAGGAGTGGAAAAAGCCTAAGCTTGGGGATGCCCATGGAACCCAAGATATTCAAGAATAGACAAAAGCCTAAGCTTGGGGATGCCCCGGGAAGGCATCCCCTCTTTTGTCTTCGTTTATCGGTAACTTTACTTGGAGCTATATTTTTATTCGCCACATGATATGTGTTTTGCTTGGACCGTCTTGTATGATATTAGTTTTTGCTTTTTTATTTTCCACAATCATCCTTGCTGTACACACCTTTTGGGAGAAGCCCACTTGATTAGAATTTATTAGAATACTCTATGTCCTTCACTTATATCTTTTGAGCTAGATAGTTTTTGCTCTAGTGCTTCACCTGTATCTTTTAGAGCACGACGGTGGCTTAATTTTGAAGAAATAGTTGATCTCTCATGGTTCACCTATATTATTTTGAGAGTCTCTTAGAACAGCATGGAATTTGCTATTGTTATAAAATTGGTCCTAGAATGGTAGGCATCCAAGTTGGGTATAATAAAAACTATCATAGAAAGTGAATTGGATGCTATGATCAATTTGATACTTGATAATTGTTTTGAGATATGGATGTAGTGGTATTAAAGTCATGCTAGTTGGGTGATTATGAATTTAAATAATGCTTGTGTTGAAGTTTGTGATTCTCGTAGCATGCACGTATGTTGAACCGCTTTGTGATGAAGTTGGAGCACAATTTTATTTATTGATTGTCTTCCTTATGAGTGGCAGTCGGGGATGAGCGATGGTATTTTCCTACCAATCTATCCCCCTAGGAGCATGCGCGTAATACTTTGTTTTTGATGACTTGTAGATTTTTGCAATAAGTATATAAGTTCTTTTGACTAATGTTGAGTCCATGGACTATACACACTCTCAGCCTTCCACCATTGCTAGCCTCTCTTGTGCCGCACAACTTTCACCGGTACCATACACCCACCATATACCTTCCTCAAAACAGCCCCCATACCTACCTATTATGGCATTTCCATAGCCATTCCGAGATATATTGCCATGCAACTTTCCACCGTTCCGTTTATTATGACATGCATCATCATTGTCATATTGCTCTTTGCATGATCATGTAGTTGACATCGTATTTGTGGCAAGGCCACCTTAATAATTTTGATACATGTCGCTCTTGATTCATTGCATATCCCGGTACACCGCCGGAGGCATTCATATAGAGTAATATCTTGTTCTAAGTATTGAGTTGTAATTCTTGAGTTGTAAGTAAATAAAAGTGTGATGATCTTCATTATTCGAGCATTGTCCCAGTGAGGAAAAGATGATGGAGACTATGATTCCCCCACATGTCGGGATGAGACTTCGGGCTAAAGAAATAAAAAAAAAGAAAAAAAAAGAAAGTCCAAAAAAAGAAAGGCCAAAGAAAAAAAGGGGAAAAAGAGAAAAAAAAAGAAATGAGAGAAAAATAGAGAAGGAACAATGCTACTATCCTTTTACCACACTTGTGCTTCAAAGTAGCACCATGATCTTCATGATAGAGAGTCTCCTATGTTGTCACTTTCATATACTAGTGAGAATTTTTCATTATATAGCTTGGCTTGTATATTCCAATGATGGGCTTCCTCAAAATGCCCTAGGTCTTCGTGAGCAAGCGAGTTGGATGCACACCCACTTAGTTTCTTTTGTTGAGCTTTCATACATTTATAGCTCTAGTGCATCCGTTGCATGGCAATCCCTACTCACTCACATTGATATCTATTAATGGGCATCTCCATAGCCCGTTGATATGCCTAGTTGATGTGAGACTATCTTCTCCCTTTTTGTCTTCTCCACCACCACCATTCTATTCCACATATAGTGCTATGTCCATGGCTCACGCTCATGTATTGCGTGAAAGTTGAAAAAGTTTGAGATTACTAAAGTATGAAACAATTGCTTGGCTTGTCATCGGGGTTGTGCATGATTAAATACTTTGTGTGATGAAGATAGAGCAACAACCATACTATATTATTTTGTAGGGATAACTTTCGTTAGCCATGTTATTTTGAGAAGACATGATTGCTTGATTAGTATGCTTGAAGTATTACTATTTCTTATGTCAATATGAACTTTTTTTGAATCATTTGGATCTGAACATTCATGCCACAATAAAGAAAATTACATTGAGAATTATGCTAGGTAGCATTCCACATCAAAAATTCTGTTTTTATCATTTACCTACTCGGGGATGAGCAGGAATTAAGCTTGGGGATGCTTGATACGTCTCAAACATATCTATAATTTTTGATTGCTCCACGCTATTATATTACCCGTTTTGGATGTTTATGGGATTTACTTTACACATTTATATCATTTTTGGGACTAACCTACTAACCGGAGGCCCATCCTGTATTGCTATTTTTTTGCCTATTTCAGTGTTTCGAAGGAAAGGAATATCAAACGGAGTCCAAACGGAATGAAACCTTTGGGAGAGTGATTTTTGGAACGAACGTGATCCAGAGGACTTGGAGTGCAAGTCAAGAAGCAGTCGAGGCGGCCAGGAGGGTGGAGGGCGTGCCCCTATCTCGTGGGGCCCTCGGGTGGCCACCGACCTACTTCTTCCTCCTATATATACCCATGTACCCTGAGAACATCAGAAGAGACCACAAAAACCTAATACCACCGCCACAACCTTCTGTATCCACGAGATCCCATCTTGAAGCCTTCGCCGGCGGTCCGCCGGAGGGGGAATCGATCATGGAGGGCTTCTACATCAACACCATAGCCCCTCCAATGAGTTGTGAGTAGTTTACCACAGACCTTCGGGTCCATAGTTATTAGCTAGATGGCTTCTTCTCTCTTTTTGGATCTGAATACCATGTTCTCCTCGATCTTCTTGGAGATCTATTCGATGTAACTCTTTTTGCAATGTGTTTGTCGAGATCTGATGAATTGTGGGTTTATGATCAAGTTTATCTATGAGAAATATTTGAATCTCCTATGAATTCTTCTATGTATGATTGAGTTATCTTTGCAAGTCTCTTCGAATTATCAGTTTGGTTTGGCCTACTAGATTGATCTTTCTTGCAATGGGAGAAGTGCTCAGCTTTGGGTTCAATCTTGCGGTGTCTTTTCCCAATGACAATAGGGGCAGCAAGGCACGTATTGTATTGTTGCCATCGAGGATAAAAAATGGGGTTTATATCATATTGAATGAGTTTGTCCCTCTACATCATGTCATCTTTCTTAATGCGATACTCTGTTCTTTATTAACTTAATACTCTAGATGCATGCTGGATAGCGGTTGATGTGTGGAGTAATAGTAGTAGATGCAGGCAGCAGTCGGTCTACTTGTCACGGACGTGATGCCTACATACATGATCATGCATAAATAATCTCATAATTATTCGCTTTTCAATCAATTGCTCAACAGTAATTTGTTCACCCACCGTAATACTTATGCTCTCGAGAGAAGCCACTAGTGAAACCTATGGCCCCCGGGTCTATATTTTATCATATAAGCTTTTCATCTACTTTTATTTGGATCTTTACTTTTCCAATCTATATTATAAAATACCAAAAATATATTTTTCTTATCATACTATCTCTATCAGATCTCATTTTTGCAAGTGGCCGTGAAGGGATTGACAACCCCTTTATTGTGTTGGTTGCGAGTTCTTTGTTTGTTTGTGTAGGTGCGTGGGACTTTTGAGGAGCCTCCTACTGGATTGATACCTTGGTTCTCAAAAACTGAGGGAAATACTTACACTACTATTGCTGCATCACCCTTTCGTCTTCAAGGAAATCCAACGCAAGCTCAAGACGTAGCACAACTGCTTATAGTAGTGGTTTGCTTTCCTATACAAACGGATCTCACGAAGATTTTGTTGTGTTTTGTGTGATTGAAGTTTTCAAGTTTTGTATGATGGATGAAGGAATAAGGATTAGCAAAAGGCTAAGCTTGGGGATGCCCGAGGCACCCCAAGATAATATTCAAGAAGTAGCAAGCAACTAAGCTTGGGGATGCCCCCGAGTGGCATCCCCTCTTTCTTCTAACAACCATAGGTATTTTACTTGGAACTATATTTTTATTCGTCACATATTATGAGTTTTGCTTGGAGCGTCTTGTATAATATGAGTCTTTGCCTGTTTTGCTTTGTCTTTTAAGTCTTGAATCCTTGATGGACACACCTTTTTGAGAGAGCCAAAAATTATGCTATGCTTTCTCCTATGCTTCACTTAAGTTTTTAGATCCATGGAATTGCTCTAGAGCTTTACTTATATCTTTTTGAGCAAAGTGTGCTTTGCTATTTTTGAAGAAACGCTCTCATTCTTCACTCAGATATATTTGGGAGTTGTAATTTTTTTAAGAAATTCTCTCTTGCTTTACTTAGATTGTTTTGAGAGAAAGAAACATCATGCTCATGTTCTTCACTTATATTTGTGTGAGCTTATTAAAAGCAACATATGAAAATATCCCAAAGTGATAGATATCCAAGGAGGATATAATAAAAACTTTCATGAAGATCACTGGAAAAATAAACTTGGTTCTTAGTAATAGTTTTGGATATGACGATGTGATATGTGAGTCATGTTCATGAGTAATTGTGCTTTAGTAAGAATATTGGTGCTAAGGTTTGTGATTCCCTATGCAAGCACGAAAGTCAATAGTTACGCAATGAAATTACATCCTACTTATGGTGCATTATTCGGTGTTACTTATGCTTAATGCTTGGGTACGAGATTTTTCGTTTCTTGGTTGGGCGCTTCTCGATATTTTTGCCAGCCTTCTTTTTGCACTAAGTATGACCACTACTTGTGCATCCAAAACCCTTTAAATCAGTTTTGCCATATGAGTCCACTATACCTACCTCTATGCGGTATTTCCGTGCTGTTCTAAGCAAATTTGTGTGTGCCATCTCTAATTTTCAAAATAAATTTCTCTCTTGTGTGCTCGTACTAATCGCGAGGTGGTGAGGGGTGGCCGATATTTTCCATGCTAGATGTGTTATTCTCACGATGAGTGTTTATTCACTTGTCATTGCACGAGAGTACGGGAAAGGTATTAGGGATGCCCAGTCCCGAAATGAAAAAATGAATTTACTTTATGTTGTCAAATAATAAATTCCTTGAAAAGTGTTGGTATGGAGGGCACCCGTGGATATGGAGAAGCCATGGAAAGTGAAAGTATGGTGGCAAAAGGAATAAACTTTATTTTCTATTTGGGAACCGCCTATTATGTATCTAGCATGGAAAGTGTTGTGAGCTCCAAGTCATTTTCGTTGGTGTGAAAAGTATGCCTCCCAAAATGTTTTTATTTCTCAATTTTTGCTTTGAGCTCTGGCATCTCTACAAATCCCTACTTCCCTCTGCGAAGGGCCTTCCTTTTACTTTATGCAATTCTTATTTTGAACTTGAGTCTCCATCTTCTCTTATGAAGCACCACCTAAGGGGCACTATGGTCCTACTTGAACATTGGGTTTAGCTAATATTCGAGTGTGTTTTATGAATGGATCAATGATTGAGCATAATGGGCTAGGGATAATTTGCTTTAGTGTTGATATTTTGAAAGACATGGTTGCTTATTGGTATGCTTGAGTATTAAAGTCTTATGTCAAAACTAGACTATTGCTTTGAACCATATAAAAGTTCAAATGTCCATGCTATAAATAAAAATTATGTGATGAACATGTTAGGCAACATTCCACATCAAAAATTCTGTTTTATCATTTACCTACTCGAGGACGAGTAGGAATTAAGCTTGGTGATGCTGATACGTGTCCGACGTATCTATAATTTTTGATTGTTCCATGCTGTTATATTATCATTCTAGGATGTTTTACAATCATTTTATAGTCATTTTATATCATTTTTTGGTACTAACCTATTGACATAGTGCCCAGCAGTTGCTGTTTTCTGCTTGTTTTTTTACATCGTAGGAAATTAATACCAAACGGAGTCCAAACGCAGAGAAACTTTTTGTGGTTTTTTTCTGGACCAGAAGATACCATATGGGCCAAGAAACTACTTGAGGGGTGCTCCGTGGAGATCACAACCCACCAGGGCACGCCTGGGGGCCCAGGCGCGCCCAGGTGGGTTGTGCCCACCTCGGTGGCCTCCCGCACCGCCTCTTTGCTCTATAAGCACCTCAATATTCCCGAAACCCTAGGGGAGTCGACGAAAATTAATTCCAGCCTCTGCAAGTTCCAGAAACACCAAATCCAATCTAGAGTAGTTCATCATGTCCATTGGTGCCTCTTCGATGATGCATGAGTAGTTCTTTGTAGACCTAGTGGTCCATAGTTAGTAGCTAGTTGGCTTCCTCTCTCTCTCTCTCTCTCTCTCTCTCTCTTGATTCTCAATACAATGGTATCTTGGTGATCCATATGATGTAAGTCTTTTTGCGGTGTGTTTGTTGGGATCCGATGAACTTTGAGTTTATGATCAGATCTATATTTTTATCCATGAAAGTTATTTGAGTCTTCTTTGATCTCTTATATGCATGATTGATTAAAGCCTCGTATTTCTTCTCCGATATTTGGGTTTTGTTTGGCCAACTTGATCTACTTATCTTGCAATGGGAAGAGGTGCTTTGTGATGGGTTCGATCTTACAATGCTTGATCCCAGTGACAGAAGGGGAAACGACACATATGTATCATTGCTATTAAGGATAACAAGATGGGGTCTATTTCTACATATATAGATCTTGTCTACATCATGTCATCGTTCTTATTGCATTACTCTATTTTTCCATGAACTTAATACACTAGATGCATACTGGATAGCAGTTGATGTGTGGAGTAATAGTAGTAGATGCAGGCAGGAGTCGGTCTACTAATCTTGGACGTGATGCCTATATAATGATCATTGCCTCGATATCATCATGATTATTTGAAGTTCTATCAATTGCCCAACAGTAATTGTTTTCCCACGGTTTTCTATTTTTCTCAAGAGAAGCCACTAGTGAAACCTACGGCCCCCGGGTCTCTTGTTTAATATATTTGCCTTTGCGATCTACTTTTATTTTCTTTTATTTTTAGTTCTATTAAACGAAAAATACAAAAATACCTTGTTGCACTTTATTTAATTTGCGCTCTATTTAGCCTATCTATTACAACTTTATCACGTCTCCTCCCCAATTTGTGGCACTGTTACCCGAACGGGATTGACAATCCCTTTAACACGTCGGGTTGCGAGTATTTGTTATTTGTGTGCAGGTGTTGTTTACGTTGTGTTGCTTGGTTCTCCTACTGGTTTGATAACCTTGGTGTCATCACCGAGGGAAAGACCTGCAGTCATTGTGTTGCATCATCCCTTCCTCTTTGGGGAAATACCTACATAGTTCTAGCAGGCATCAGCGGACGGCTCACATCCGTCCCGTCAACTCATGCCTGCTCGCGCAACACATGAGACGTGTGGCGGTACGTATATGGTTTTCTTTTTTGAGGATTAATTTTTCCGCTTTATTACTTAACCATAGCATGGCATCTACATTGTTGGTCTAACGCACACGGATTAAACAAATACACCATTTGCGATGTTGTGTTCCAACTAGAAATAATCTTCCGTTTGTAAAAAGCCTATATCAAAACTTCTCTCGAATCAGTTCTGTCAGAAAAAAACTTGTCTCGAATCTGTTCTATCAATAATAACCTTGCCTCCAATCTGACAAAAAAAACCTTGCCTCCAATCTGACACCAGGACAAGTTTCATGAATTTCAACTGAGTTTTGGATTTACTGATATTTAGAAAACAATATTCTCAATGTTTGAATTTCTTGCCATTTCTTGCATGGGGACTAAGAATGCACCCAAGGACACACACATAATATTGCAATCCATGTTGGTGCTCTACCGTGCGCGCATGTAGTTAAAATTTGATTTTTACACATTAAATCCCTAGGAAATCAATCAGTGTATGAAACGTCTGAATGATCTCTGATTTCTTTTAATTTTTTACACGACACTCCTTTGGTCACATGTTCACTACAATTTGTTTTGACATGATCGATGTGGCAATGGTGGTGCGGTGGGTGGGTGGGGGGGGGGGTCTGGTATAATACGTGCCTGTGAGCCTCTGTGTGGGACTGACCGATTTGTAAGGCAGGTGCCACGTCAAATTCATGAATTGGGTATGATAGAAGAAATGCTAGCTACTCCTTATGCATGAGATGGAACTGAACATCCTGATATGCACTTGATCTAAGTGGATGAAATTTGTGGATTATTTAAGCTTGCAGGTTTGCCTGGAGATGAAGCTAATAAGAAGGTTTTCCCTTTATGTTTGAAGGGAAAAGCATTGACATGGTATAGGCTCTGCGATGATATTGGCACTTGTAACTAGAATCGATTTAAATTGGAATTTCACCAAAAAAATATTCCTATGCATCTAGTCCATCGTGATTGGAATTATATATATAATTTTTGGCCTCGTGAAGGAGAAAGTACTGCTCTAGCTTGGGGGAGGCTTAAGTCAATGTTATATTCATGCCCCAATCATGAGCTCTCAAGAGAAATTTTTATTCAGAACTTTTATGCTCGGCTTTCTCGTGATGATCAATCCATGCTCGATACTTCTTGTACTGGTTCTTTTATGAAGAATACTATTGAATTTAGGTGGGATCTTTTAGAAAGAATTAAACGTAACTGTGAAGATTGGGAACTCGACGAAGGTAAAGAGTCAGGTATTAAGCTTAAGTTTGATTGTGTTAAATCTTTTATGAATACTGATGCTTTTCACAAGTTTAGCACTAAATATGGACTTGACTCTAAGATAGTATCCTCTTTCAGTGAATCATTTGCTACTCATGTTGATCTCCCAAAAGAGAAGTGGTTTCAATATCATCCACCTATTAAATAAGAAATTGAAGAACTAGTTAAAGCTAAAGATGAAACTATTATTTACATTGTTGATCCAGTTGTGCCCACTGCTTATATTGAAAAATCACCTTTCCCTATTAGGTTAAAGGAACATGCTAAGGTTTCAACTGTGGTTCACAAAAGTAATATTAGAGCACCTAAACCATCTAAGAAAATTAACGTAGAACCTAGTGTTGCTATGGTTAAAGGTGTCCTAGTAGAAAATATTGATGGGCATGTTATTTACTTCTGTGATGAAGCTACTAGAATTGCCAAACCCGATGAAAAAGAAAAACATAGACCTTTTGTTGGCATGCCTATTGTCTCAATTAAAATAGGAGATCATTGTTATCATGGTTTATGTGAGTTGGGTGCTAGCGTGAGTCCTATTCCTTTTACTTTATACCAACAAATTATGGATGACATAGCACCCGCTGAAATAGAAGACATAGATGTTACTATTAAACTTGCTAATAGAGACACCATCACACCACTTGGGATTGTTAGAGATGTTGAAGCCTTGTGTGGGAAAATAAAACACCCTACTGATTTTCTAGTTATTGGTTCCCCACAAGATGACTTTTGTCCCATTATCTTTATTAGACCTTTCTTGAACAATGTTAGCGCTAAAATAGATTGTGAGAAACAAACTGTCAGTGTTAGCTTTGGTAATGAGTCTCAGATTTTAACTTCTCCAAGTTTAATAGACAACCTCATAAGAAAGAATTACCTAGTAAAGATGAAATAATTGGTCCTGCTTCTATTGTTGTGCCTCCTACTGACCCACTAGAACAATATTTGCTAGACCATGAAAATGATATGCACATGCATGAAAGAAATGAAATAGATAAAAGTTTCTTTGAACAACAACCTCTGCTTAAACAAAATTTGCCTATTGAAAGGCTACGAGGTCCTCCTCCACCTAAAGGTGATACTCTGTTTTAATTAAAGCAATTGCCAGACACTTTGAAGTACACTTAACTTGATTAGAAAAAGATATATCATTTTATTATTAGTGCTAACCTTTCAAAGCATGAGGAAGAAAGATTATTGAAAATTCCGAAGAAGCACCGAGTTGCTATTGGATATACTCTTGATGATCTTAAGGGCGTTAGTCCCACACTATGTCAGCACAAGATTAATATGGAAGCTGATGCTAAACCCGTTGTTTATCACCAACATTTGAATCCTAAAATGAAAGAAGTGGTGAGAACTGAATTACTAAAGCTTCTAGAAGTAGTATAATGAATCCCATAGTTGATAGTAGATGGGTAAGTCCTATTCATTGTGTCCCTAAGAAGGGAGGTATTATTGTTGTTCCTAATGAACAAAATGAACTCATTCCACAAAGAATTATTACTGGGTACAGAATGGTAATTGACTTTAGAAAATTAAATAAAGCTACTAGAAAAGATCATTACCCTCTGTCTTTTATTGATCAAATGCTATAAAGATTATCTAAGCACACACACTTTTGTTTTCTTAATGGATATTCTGGTTTTTCTCAAGTACCTATTTCACAACCTGATCAAGAGAAAACCACTTTTACTTGTCCTTTTGGAACTTATGCTTATAGACGTATGCCTTTTGGTTTATGCAATGCACCTGCTACCTTTCAAATATGTATGACTGCCACTTTTACTTATCATATTAACTCTTCTCATGCATATGCCCTATTTTTCATTGTCATAATTTGTGTTGTTAAGTTGCTTTTTGCATTGATCATCTTGGTTTAATCTTGGTGCCTATGAACCTGAACCTTAATGATATTTGAAGCATGTTATCTGTACTTCGAGTGCATGTCAAGTTTGTGCCCTTATGTGTCCTGTAGCATATTGTTTTGATGATTGCTAAGTGCCTACTTGTAGTTTTGGGCAGATTGTTGCTATAACTTGTTTGGAGTCTATGTGTTGAACCATTACTCCTTTTTCATCATGCTCTATATGAAACTTGCTTAGAATTACATGTAGTTTCATATTATCTTGTTGTATCCTTGTTTTGAGCATGTGTGCTTGATATTTGAATGCATTTTGCATCAATGCCATGTTTAATTTGTTTTTCTCATATTTTCTAGGGCGTAGCTCCGAATAAAATGATCTTTACATGTAACTTAACTAGAAAAATGTGTAGATTATCATGGTGCATCTTAACTTGTTGTTTAACAACTTGAACATAATGTGTTATTCAGAGCAGGACCAATTTCGAAATTTGCATATCACGACTTACCGGAATTGTTATATGTTGTTCTCAGCCTCATTTAAACTTGCATTGATGTGATGTTCTTGTATGCATCATCTCTTGCCATGAGTAGCATCATGTGGCTTTGTCATGAATCATACTTGGTTGAGCATCATGCCATGTTTATGTGTTGTGTGTTTACCTTGTTGTTTGCTTCTTTCCAGTTGTGCTTCTTCTCGATAGTTCCTGTTTCGTTGCGATCGCGAGGATTTGTTCGACTACGCTTGGTTCGCCTATGCTCATTCGTCTTCTTCATTGACTCGTTCTTCTTCCTAGTGGGATTTCAGGCAAGATGACCGTTACCCTGGATCTCACAACTATCATTTCTATGCTAGTTGTCTCGATGCTATCGCTATGTCGTGCTTCCTACCACTTGTTTATCAGGCCTCCCAAATTGCCACGAAGCAACCTCGAACTTTTTCACCATCTTAGCAAACTGTTGTTTGGCTATGTTACCGCTTTGCTCAGCCCCTCTTATAGCATTGTTAGTTGCAGGTTGTTCCATGTTGGGACATGGATATCATGGATATCATGGATATCTTGGGATATCACAATATCTCTTATTTAATTAATGCACATATATACTTGGTAAAGGGTGGAAGGCTCGGCCTTATGCCTGGTGTTTTGTTCCACTCTTGCCACCATAGTTTCCGTCATACCGGTGTTATGTTCTTTGATTTTGCGTCCCTAACTCGATGAGGGTTTATGGGCCCCTCTTGACAGTTCACTTTGAATAAAACTCTTCCAGCAAGGCCCAACATTGGTTTTACCATTTGCCCAACATAATAACTGAACATGATAATAAAATTGACGCATAGGGTGTTAGCGCTACCTGAGGTTTGTTTCAACATAATACAGGGGGCCAGTGCTAATGGTGTTGGTCCCAAACAGAGCCACTTGCAGTGCCACCCCTTCACCTGGTGTTTCCGATTGCCGTACGTACTGCTCATCCAGAAGTGGCCAGAGACGAGATACGCGCAACTACAACCAGGGTGTCGGCACGCTGGGAGGTCTTCCTGGATTAGTTTTACCATTGTTGAAATTTCTTGTGCACCGGGATCCCGAGTCTGATCGGATGTCACGCGATGGAGGATTGTCTCCGCGCATCGTGAGCTTGTCATGGGCTTAGTTGGGACACCCCTGCAGGGTTTAAAATTTCCAGAGCCGGCCCTCGCGGTTACACGGATGTTTGCGGACAGGTGCGCAGTCATGTTGTTCATGACGTTTGTGACCCGTCGTGGCACACAACATGGCACATGTAATGGACTGGATGCACAGACGTATGTGCCAACAGGGAACGTTCCTGTGGCCCGACAAGGACTTCAGTTCCTCTAAGTGGGGGTGTCTGTGATAGCCTGGCTTATTAGTGATGATATACTACTCATATCAATAAGGAATTCCTTCTTTCCGAGAGCCCATTCAGGCAGAACTCCAAAGTTAAGCGTGCTCAGCTTGGAGTAGTTTCAGGATGGGTGGCCGACCCAGAAGTTGCTCCAGGGTGCGCATGAGTGAGGACAAAGTGCACAGAAAAGACTAGTATTGATCTGTGGGGCCAGTCTATATCCCGCCAGGAGTAATGACCACCGGAGGGTGTGTCCGGGGCGTTACAAGTTGGTATCAAAGCCTCGACCGACCATAGGAGCCCCCTTGATTGATCGTAGTTTGGCCATTCTCGAGTCTAGAAGAAAACTATTTCAGAGTCTAGTTATATTGGGGAGTAGGAATTCTTTTTACTTCTCAGCCCCTTCGTCGTTCTAGTGAGGTATCTTGACGTAGGTGTTTTGATTTACTCCTCTTCCCCTTCAATTTTTTTAGGACCGCGCAGGTGTTTTCGTTCGTTGTCTATCCTTTGGTCAGCCGGTGCACTTCTCTTCGAGTTGATTTGATCCTTCTTCATCTCTGCAAGATCAATCCTCAGTTCTTTCTCAACGAAATTGTTTCCTCGTCCTCAGTTGTCTTCTTTTTCCCACCCGCCCACCCTTTGTAACATCCCAAATTTTCAATTTGGAATGTTATACATTAGATCATCATTGCATATCATATTTTATTGCATTTTGGCTTGATCCTAGAAATTCTACGCAACTCAAGGACCCACGGAGAGAGTTGGGGATTTCAATTTTCATATTTGAGTTTTTCTCAAATTTTGAAAAGAGGATCATTTGATTTTAATTATTTTCTCTTTGAATATTTCTTTTATAAAAATAAAATAGAGGGACTAAAATGACTTTCCCGAAATAAAGAAATATTGGAGATTTAATATTAAAATCAACGAAGAATTTTATTCGGAGTTTTATCGCTATTTTATTTGAATTGCATTATAGGCCCAAATAAATGTTCAACTTATCCGCTATATTTTTAGAGTAGGGGGAAAATTTATTTCACGATTTTTGGAGTCTGTTTATTATTTCTTTTCCTCATTTTTCTGCGAGGAATTATTAAAAAAACCGACTCCGGGCCGTAACCGGCCAGGACTCCCCAGCTGGCCCCTCTTATAAGCCACCACCCCGAGCCGCCTCTGCCCGCCCGAGCCCACCCACGCCTAACCCTAACCCTAGCCGCCGGATCCGCCGTCACCGCTGCCGCGCCACCGCCGACAGCTGTAACATCCCAAATTTTCAATTTGGAATGTTATACACTAGATCATCATTGCATATCATATTTCATTGCTTTTGACTTGATCTAGAAATTCTACACAACTCAAGGGCCCACGGAGAGAGTTGGGGATTTCGTTATTTTCATATTTGAGTTTTCCAAATTTTGATAATAGGATCATTTGATTTGATTTATTTTATCTTCAATTATTTCTGTTATAAAAATGTGAGAGAGGGAATAAAATGACTTTTCCAAAATAAAGAAATATTGAGGATTTAATAAAAAATAAAATAAGATTTTATTTCGGAGTTTTTGGCTTTTATTTAAATTTAGGAAAATTGCACGTTTTTCAAAACTGCATTTTAGGGCCAAGAAAATGTTCATCTTGTTCTAAATATTTTATTTAGACGGTGAAATTTTGTTTTAGCATTTTTAGAATTTTATTTTATTTCCTAGGATTTTTCTTATTTTCGGCGGAATAGTTTTAAAAAAAAGATTACCGCGCGCCCGACTGGGCTGAAGGCCGAGCCGAGCCGGCCCAGCGCCGTCGCCGTCTCCCACTCCGGATCGGGACCGAAGTCCCGATCGCCGCCGCCGCCCGAGTCCGGGAGGGCCACGCCTCCCCGCCCCCTCCCGCAAGCCACCGCCCCCTCCATAAACACCGCCGTCGCCGCCCTCCTCACCCGCCACCCCGACTCGCCCCGCCTCCTGACCC
>NC_057804.1:309086710-309098939 GCF_018294505.1 Triticum aestivum | reverse complement strand
GCCGCAGCATGGAGGGGGGGGGGCTAGAGGGATGGCTGGGGCGGCGGTGGACCGGCGGTGGGGAGTGTTTTCGGGGCAAGCGGGGCGGCGCACTGCCGGCCGCGGGCGACGGGGGGCTGCTGTTTTGCCGGTGGTGGCTGGCGGCTCAGGGGGGTGGAGGTTGAAGATGAACCGCAGGCCCTTGATTTCATATCCAACGGCTGCAAAATCGACTGACCAGAGATGAAAAAGTCAGTCGACCGACGTGTAGCCTCACCTTGCTAGTCCGTTAAGTTTTGACAGCAAAATTCAGTTTCGACAGTTAAGTTCAGTTTCGAAAGTTAAGTTCAGTTTCGACAGTTAAGTTCAGAGATGAGCAGCTGATTTATTTCACATCTAGCACTTTGTGGTTATGTATTTTATGTCATGTATTGGAGATGCTATTAGAATTCCACTTAGGTTAACGTTGTTCGTTGTCTCTCTTGTCCTGCTTCAGCCTCGGCGTCGTACAACTCACCGGAGCTGCTCCAACGACGAAACCCTCCATCACAGCGGAGCATCGGGCTCCATCTCGAGATGCCTAAGATCTTCTTCCCCTCCTCCGACAGCCAAGTCAGCCGGAGCATCCTCACCGGCCAACCCAATCACGCTGAGATCGACATAGCTTCGCCAAAGAAGTTGTACACTTGTTGCATCTCTTTTTTACTCTACATGTTATATATATTGTCCACTGTGCACTCATAGTAACGGGAAATACGATTATTTTATCCTACTATATGACAAGCAGTGAGGTACCAAGTAACTTAGCTATCCGTGATGGACTCTCTTGAACGCCATCATTATTTATCTCTGCGTGTTTGAGCTGTGCATTTGTCGATGGGCCTGGGAGTTGAGCTAGTATGGCAGTGGCCTGGGTCCAAAGTAATAGAAGTAGCACAAAAACATGTTTTTAGTGTAGGATTTTCCTTGCTCAAGCCTGCCTACTAGAATCGCCAGTGCTTGAAAGGAAAAGTGAATGAAAAACATAGGAATTGGAAAGTTTCCTATGGTACTACTTTTCATGAATTTGGTGCAAAGGAATGGAGCAAAGGAAAACTGTATGATTTGTTCCTTTAGTGTCTCCTTGAAAGAAAAACCATAGGAATTCTAATTTCCACTTCTCCTCCTTTTCATATTCCTATTCATCAAGCACAAGACTAAGAGATAGTAGCATAATAGCATTATAACCGTACATTTTCTTGTGGTTTGACTTAATCTCACCATTCTTTTTTGCATCATGTGATCTTCTAATTGTTGTGAATCAAACATCCAGATTGGCAGAAATCCTGTGTTTTTAAATTCTCTGTTTTGCACGTGCATTCCTATCCTATTCCTGTCTATTTCCTATCCCTGCATTGTTAGAATCCTCAAATTCAAACAAGCCCTTACTCAATTACGTCTGTTACAGATATGTGTCAAAGAAAACCTTGTGTGGTTTGTCCTGCTCCTGCGGCGCTGTGTTCCACCCCAGCTCAGCTGCTCCAACGATGGAAGGGTTCACCACAGCAGGGATCCGCTCTCCAGACTATCTTTCGCCGCCTCAGATCTTCTTCCCCGCCGCCGGCAGCCACAACTGCATTACCATCATCAACTGAGCAGATGACCTTGAGGACTACACGGGTCCGCAAGAGAGGTCGCACTCTTCCGTGTCTGCTTACGTTATGCGTCACTTAATATGATGATATGCTACATTATCGTCGTGCTCACCTATTAGACTCCGAGTCAGGTCCAAACTAATGCTGAAACTTGAGTTTTTAAATGGTTGTGGGGTACATGTTGGGGCAGCAATCAGTAATATCTATCTACTATCTGGTTAATCTCTAGTGTCTACTATGAGTTTCATGTTGGGTGCAAACAAACATTAAAGGAGCCATTATCTGTATATTTTAACTAAAGCTATTATCTGCCTGCTATCATTGGTTTTGGGTCTATCCATAGTTTGCTACCATCACTCTAGATTTGTGCATGCACTCCTTACATAATCTCACTATGTTTTATTCCTATGCATGCCAGTTATTGTACACAATGGAACTGATCATGTACAGCAAAAGAGACGAGCCTTGCGTGGCAATAAAATTTCATGCAGACGTCGTTCCATGGTGGGCGCAAAGGCAGCCCCCCTCCGCCCATTTCGGGTTGTAATCAATAGGAAGATAACTGTTCTGAGGGGGACTCAGAAGGAGAAGACCACTCCTATTTACCCCATGAGGTCTTCGCTCTAACTTGGCATGCTGATGTTGGTAATATCATGCATATGGTGCCTTGCATTGCTTACTGTATACATTAAAGATGTCATCTGCTTAGTTTAGACATGCTTTGTGTCAATGCCATCTATTTAGTTTCTTTATCGTATATGTGAATCATGCAATGCCATCTTGTCTAGCCAGGCATCATATATGTGAATTTTGCAATGCCACCCTGGTTAGCCAGTCATCTTATATGTGAATTATATCATGCCATCATTTTTTATTACGTGTTAAATTTGTCAACAATTTTAGTACATTCAATTACTCTTCCTATGCATCAGCCATTCGGCACGGTCATGAAAAAATCTGGAGTGGAAACAAGGTCTTCACAGCAGACAATGCTATCTGACGAAGCGCATGTCTTGCTGATTACCGATAGCTCCTCAGAGGAGGATTCAGAGACAGATGACCAGTCATATTTCCCCCCGAGGTGCATGCCCTAACTTGGCAGGGTTATTTTGCTCATATCGTGTGTATGGTATCTTGCGTTGCTATGTCATTTGCTTATTTTAGACATGCTTTGTGTGAATGCCATCTGTTTAGTGTCTAATTACCATATAGTTGAATTATGCAATGCCATCTTGTTGCAAGACATTATATATGTGAATTATGCAATGTTATCTTGTTGCAAGGCATTATGTATGTGAATTATGCAATGCCATGATGTTTAGGCAAGCGTCATATATGTGAATTATATCATGCCGTCCTTTTGTCAACAATGTTTGTATATTCAACTGCTCTTCCTGTGCATCAGCCATTTGAATTGGTGATGGAGAAATCTGGAGTGAAAACAAGGTCTTCAGAGCAGACAATGCTATGTGCTGAAGCAGATATCTTGCTGGTTACAGATAGCTCTTCAGAGGAGGATTCAGAGGCAGATGACCAGTCCTATTATCCCCCTGAGGTGTATGCTCAAACTTGGCATGGTTATATTACTCATATAATGCATATGTTGTATTGCAATGCTTAGTTTTTACATCATATACACAATATTGAATGCCATCTCCTTAGTTGACACATCATATATGCGATTGCCCTCTACTCACTTCCTTAGTATATAAATCACATATTTGAATTATGCCATGCCATGATGTTTACATACACAGCATGTATCTGAATTATGGCATGCCAACCCATTTTCTAAAGACATAATATAGTTATATCATCTCATCTTGTTTACATAGTCATCATATTTTAAATTATGTCATTCTATCCGTGAATTATATCATGCCATCATGTTTCCTTCGACGGCATGTTTGTGATTTATGGCATGCCAACCACTTTAATAGACACATCGTATAGTTATATCATGTCATCCTGTTTACATAGTCATCATATTTTGAAGTATGTCATTCTATCCTGTTTAGCTAGCCATCATACATGTGAAATTATGTCATGCTATCCTATTTAATTAGCCATCATATATGTGAAATTATGTCCTGCTATTCTGTTTGCTTAGACAACATAAATGTGAATTATTTCATGCCCTATTTTCTTCCCTACTGTCCATTGCACCTGTCTATCTTACAATGTCTGTACATTCAATTACTTTTCTTGTTTATCAGCCATTTCAATTGGAAGGAGTGATGGCAGTATCTGTGGGAGTAAAAACACGGTCTTCAGAAAAGATCGTGCTACCTGTCGATGCAGATAGAACCACAGTTGTACTTGCCCAAGAACCAGCCCCACCACACATAACCCACACTCATGCAGATTGTACCCCTACCCAGTTGGACAGAGAACCAGCTACACCCCTTCTAACCCCAACCCCAACAAATAGACACCCAGTTCCCGTTGACTCAACACCGTCTCCACCACAGAGCACCCAAACACGAGCAGTTAGTAAGGAAAATGTAGTGCCCAAATCACGAGGACCACCACTCTAAACCCGAAGTCAACGCTTAAAGTAGAAGAAGAATTGTTCTCAGGTCAGGTTCCGTAGCTATGGTTCATACTACTTTGCTCTTGCATCACTGTATTTACTGATGCCAACCAATTTCAAATTTGAAGGATGCAATTGAAACTCCAATGGCGTAACAGGTATGTTTTAAACCTGTTTCCTCAACGTGTTTGGCTGTTTGCTGTTGTAACTTGCTCTATGTTGATTTTAG
Source organism: Triticum aestivum (assembly GCF_018294505.1). Taxonomy (NCBI): domain Eukaryota; kingdom Viridiplantae; phylum Streptophyta; class Magnoliopsida; order Poales; family Poaceae; genus Triticum; species Triticum aestivum. The sequence continues at coordinate 309,094,564 of NC_057804.1, read as the reverse complement.
TTTCAATTGAATAAACAGTTATGTTCTCATGCCATGCACATTACAAGTGTTGTTATTGTTGCATAGTTTCCCACACTTATATTCTTTCTATGCTCCTTTGTTTTAAATAGATATGATTCGAACTATATCTATCTTGACTTGGCATAATCAACTAGAATGATATAATACCATACAATTACCATACTACATAGATATATGTTTGTTTCATACTGTTATCCTATTCACCTTACTACTGAACTGGTTTACCAAAATGAGTTTCATATACTACACTGTAAACCTGAGATGTGTTTGTTTGTTTCTCTTTTAGAATGCGGATAAAATATTGGAGAAGAGTACCGTGTTATGCAATGGTAAAGGAAGTAATGCAGATAAGGTTAAAGATAGTGAGACATCCCTGTTGGTCTCCAAGAAAGCTGATAAAAACTATATTGAAGACACTGAAACAACCCCAAAGTCCTGTCTTGATGTAGTGTTCGAGTTACTGGCTACCACTGATGGCACTAGCTCTTCGAACTCGTTGCCTGAATCACTTCGGATTCTTGAGTCTCAACTTCAAGTTGAAAGACATCAATCAGATGTTATGCGACAGGAAGCCGAAGGACTGAGGAAGTCCCTGCAGAATTCAGATGCATACTTTCTGGTGCAACAGCAAGCGCTGGAGGACTTAAGCGCCAAACAAGATAAAGTTAATAAGCTTGATAAGCATCTTGCCAGCATTATGGGCACCCAGGATATTGTTTCTTGAGCTCTTCTGAAGTAGTTTCAGTTCTGGACTTGTTTTGCTGCGGCGTTTATATGCTGTTGTGTTCCCTATATTTGCACTGGTGGCGAACTTTGATGCCCAGTGGATGTAATATGTGTAATAGCCGTGATAGCCTAGTGTAAGTTGCTTGCTTATTTATTTCCTTGTTGTCTTGTTTATTTGTTTGCTTGTAGTCAGTGCAGTTCTTTTTCTGCGGTTTGCTAGTGGCTGCAATAACCTATTTTTAAAAACTAGGCCACAATAACCATGGGCTAATATTTACTGTAGTGACACTGGGCCTCCTACGGGCCCTATACACAGTGGGCCTTCTACGGGCCATAGAAACAATGTGCCTTCTACGGGCCGTAGAAACAATGGGCCTTCTACGAGCCGTAGAAACTACGGGCCTTCTACGGGCCGTATCATCAATGGGCCTTATACGGGCCGTATGATCGATTGGCCAAACATGGGCCAAACAGACCGCATTCTGGCCGTAAATGGGCTAGAGTTGGAATCGTCCATTCATGGGACGACCATAACGGGCCATCTTTAATAGGCCGTATTTGATGACGCTATGAAAACGGCCCAACATATTAACGGACCACAAACCGGCCGACTGTAACCACGAGCTAAATTTGGCCCACAAGCAGAAAATGACAGTAACGGGCCGTAAGTAAACGAATGCTGGAAATGAGCCCAAGAATAAATGGGCTCTGAGAAGGCCAAAAGATAACATGGGTTGGAAACGGCCCAACGGAATAACGGGCTGTTAATGGGTATAAAGTGATAAACTGTTCTGTACGTGCCAGTTTCACCACGGGCCGTTAATGGGTGTAAAGTGATACACTGTTCATTACGGGCCAGTTTCACCACGGGTCGTTAATAGGCCAAGAGTTACATAGGGCCTCGTATGGGCCGAAAGATGTCATGGGCCATACATGGGCCAGAAGTGAAAACGGGCTGGAATCATATTGGGTGGCCCAGATGACGCTACTGGGCCTAATTCGGATAGGGCGTAACGGGCCTTGTGTTAGCGGGCTGTAAATGGGCTATATGCGAACAGGTCGTTAACAGGCTTTACATGGGCCAGCCCGCCACCTTTTGACCAAGTCAAATGGGCCGGCCTTTTCATAGGAATGGGCCTCTGTTGGGCCGTGCCACGTGTCGACATATCATAGGCGCCTTCTGTCCAATGAGTGGATGACATCTGTCCGAGCGGTGAGCCAACACGTGTTTCCTCCAGCCAATGATGATTTTACATGTGGAAAATCCCCATTGGTCGGGGCTGTTAACAGGTTATCGGATCCAAAACCCGACCCGATAGCTTAACGGCGTTCCATTACGATGGATGCCACGTGTCGGTCACCCTTGACGAAAGCACTTCTGTGACGCGCGATTTATCGTCATGGAAGTGGACACTTCCGTGATGATAATTTTGGTAATGTCATGGAACACTTCTACAACAACACAGGTATGACTATCTTGATTCTGTCATAAAATCTTCATGGATGTACATGCATGACAGAAAACGCGACCTACTGTGACAAACACGTATCATCACGGAAGTGTATTTTTTTTGTAGTGCCTTGAGCAAGTAGCCTGTGAAGGATTTCTGTATTTAGATACCTAGCCTCTCTAAGCTTCTTGATGTCCTCCTCTCTGACGGAAGAGGCCATCCACCGACCTTGAAGGTTGGATCCGGACATGTTTGAAGGTCTAGAGCGCTTAGATTGAGCTTTGGGTGTTGGATCTCAAGGGAAGGGAAGGGGAGGATCGGGCGTGGAAAGAAAAGGACAGGTCTTGCCCTCTTTATATAGAGGAAGAATATCAAGTGTCCTCTGCGCAGCCGTTTGGAACTTGCCTAAATCGAGGAGTCGTACTAACGGCACAGTTGGGTTACCCACGCCCGTATTGATAAGAATCTCGTGATAAGGGGAACACGATCTCTGCTTCGACAAGACGTGCCAATAAAACCGCCTCGCAGGGCATGCAATGCCAGGTTGGGGAAAACGGTTCTGATAATAACCGGGACGCGGCGTGATGTCACGCTAGGTAAAAGTTGTCAGCAGATTAGATTCGTGGGATGTTGTGCTCTCTACGGTGGTGCGTGGGGTTTGTTTTGCAGATTAGATTCATGTGTTCAAAATCTACCTTGGAGTATTCAGAGGAGGAACCTGCCTTGCAATGCCGAAGACAATCTATGCGCCAGACTCATCGTCATTGAAGCCTGGTTCATGGGCTACTGAGGGAGTCCTAGTTTAGGGGGTCCTCAGACATCTAGACTATATGCTTATGCCAGAGTGTTGGACCATGAAGATACAAGATTGAAGACTTCGTCCCGTGTCCGGATGGGACTCTCCTTTGCATGGAAGGCAAGCTTGGCAATTCGGATATATAGATTTCCTTCTCTGTAACCGACTCTGTGTAACCCTAGCCTTCTCCGGTGTGTATATAAACTGGAGGGCTTAGTCCATAGGACAAGAACAATCATAATCATAGGCTAGCTTCTAGGGTTTAGCCTCTATGATCTCGTGGTAGATCAACTCTTGTAATACTCATATCATCAAGATCAATCAAGCAGGAAGTAGGGTATTACCTCCATAGAGAGGGCCCGAACCTAGCTAAACATTGTGTCCCCCGCCTCCTGTTACCATTAGCCTTAGACGTACAGTTCGGGACCCCCTACTGGAGATCCGCCGGTTTTGACACCGACAGACCCACTTAGATCTCATCTGGGGGGGCAAAGGGGGGAGCTTGCCCCGTAAGTTTGGTGGGAGGCGCCCCTACCCCTAGGGTTTCTAACCCTAGGAGCCTTGGGCCTTTGGGGGGCGTACCAGCCCACTAGGGGCTGGTTCCCACCCTTTATTCAGCCCACTAAGTCCCCCGGGGCAGGTGGTCCCACCCGGCGGACCCCCGGACACCTTTCGGTGGTCCCGGTACAATACCGATAACCCCCGAAATTATTCCGATGACTGAAACTGAACTTCAAATATATAAATCTTTACCTCTAGACCATTCCGGAACTCCTCATAATGTCCAGGATCTCATCCAGGACTCCGAACAACCTTCAGTAACCACATACTATTTCTCATAACAACTCTAGCATCACCAAACCTTAAGTGTGTAGACCCTACGGGTTCGGGAACCATGCAGACATGACCAAGACATCTCTCCGACCAATAACCAACAATGGGATCTGGATACCCATGTTGGCTCCCACATGTTCCACGATGATGTCATCGAATGAACCAGGATGTCGGGGATTCAGTCAATCCCATATACAATTCCCTTTCTTCACCGGTATGTTACTTGCCCGAGATTCGATCGTCGGTATCCCTATACCTTGTTCAATCTTGTTACTGGCAAGTCTCTTTACTCGTTGCATAATGCATAATCCCGTGATTAACTCCTTAGTCACATTGAGCTAATTATGATGATGCATTACCGAGTGGGCCCAGAGATACCTCTTCGTCATACGGAGTGACAAATCCCAGTCTCGATTCGTGCCAACCCAATAGACACTTTCGGAGATACCTGTAGTGCACCTTTATAGCCAGCCAGTTACATTGTCACGTTTGGTACACCCAAAGCATTCCTACGGTATCTGGGAGTTCCACAATCTCATGGTCTAAGGAAATTATACATGACATTAGAAAAGCTCTTAGCAAACGAACTACACGATATTGTGCTATGCTTAGGATTGGGTCTTGTCCATCACATCATTCTCCTAATGATGTGATCCCATTATCAACGACATCCATTGTCCATGGTAAGGAAACAACAACCATCTATTGATCAACGAGCTAGTCAACTAGAGGCTTACTAGGGACACATTACGGTCTATGTATTCACACATGTATTACGGTTTCCGGTTAAAAAATTTATAGCATGAACAACAAAGAATTATCATGAACAAGGAAATATAATAATAACCATTTTATTATTGCCTCTAGGGCATGTTTCCAACATGAGACATGGCTACTACCTCAAGAGGAAACACTATGTGTGATCAGGTACCTAGAAGGAGGCCACGGAACAGCTACATCCAATGGCCAAGACGGCGAGGACACCGCGTATGAAGGACAAGAAGAAGAGATACCGAAGAAGCTCCAGTGAGCGGACGTCCGCCCAGGTCTAGAAGTGTGACACTCCAAAAAAAAATTCTTTGTGGTTTTTGTTTTCAGCAACAATCTTTCTTGGATTTAGTTTCTCCTGAGAGGGAAAACCTTTTTGGTTTTTGGGCTTTTATTTGGTTTTGTTCCTTTCTAAATTTTACCATGTCTCCTATGGTAAAATTTTCTCAAAAACCACTCATTCCACTTTGGTTCAACCCAAACATTCTGTCCAAACTAATAAAATCCATTTTTGGATTTTATTCCAATTATTTCTCCTCCCAAAATAATTCTGTCTTTTCTTTTAAGCCTAGGTGATTTGCAAAGCAAGTACCCTAATGCTTTTGAGTTTTGACCTCAACTCAACACCCTTGGATAGTCCTTTGTACCCACAACCCAGAACCATCTTGATCCACTCTTCTCCTGTTCAAATATTTCAAAATTCACTCACTGCAAGTTTGGACCAGATTTGCCAAATTTGGTGAAATTCATATCTACACCTCTCCAAAAATTCTACAAATATTCAGGCAGCCTCTAGATGCAATGAGAGGCCCCTCCACCAAAAACCAGCTCAAGGAAAAATCCCTACACACTAGAATCATTCTGTCGAACACCTTGCATGCACCAGTACTGTTCACTTTCAGAAAATTCAGAAGTTCAGTGTCGATCTCCGTCAGTGACTTCAGTCACGAGTCCACAGTGCCCTTGGCATGTTGCTCGCAGCCTATCCCTCTTGTCCGGAACTTCACACGAGCGCTTGGCACGTTCCTGGCGTCGGTGGCGCCCTGGCCCGCCTGCGCCGGCATGTCTTGCGGCGACCGTATCACTGTAGCGGCCGACAGGGAGCAGAACGGCGGCATAACGCTGTTCGACGCCGCCCAAACCCCCTGGTGGCTCCACGTGGCTGTTTCCTCGCTAGCGCACGCATGCAGCACCGTCGCCATGGTGTGGCACGCGCAGAGCGCGCTCCCTGCCGCCGACGGGCCCGCGCCGCCCCGTTCCGTCGAGCTCCCCCTAAACAACCCAATCCCGGCGCGGTTAGCATCAAAACGGAACCAGGGAACAGCCACGACAACGCTCAACCTCTGAACGCTCCCGTGCAACCACTGCGCCGCCGTAATCACCTCGCCGGAGAACCCCGTTCTCGGCAACCATCTCGGGGCGGCTATATATAGCACCCCGAGCTTGCTCTCGCCTCCGCACGACTCCACCATCTCACTAGACCCCGCCCCGCCACTGAACGAGCCTCGAGGGGCCTTTCCTCCTCGACTCCGGCCACCTTCGTCCGCCTCGGGCTCCGGCATCGTTCTCTCCGGTGAGAACCCCTCCGCCACCCTATTTCGACCGTAGCCTCGTACCACCTCTAGTAAGATAACCCCCACCTCAATTTTGACGTCGCAGCTCTGGCGAGATCCACGACCACCCGAACCGCCGTCCGCCGGAGCAAGCGTCGCCGCCGACGTGGTACTCGCCGGCGACCACCACCACCTCCCACAGACGCGGAATGGCACCCTGAACACAGAGGTACACCCCGATCACCTTACCTCGCCGTGGATCGCCGCGGCGACCACAGAACCTCTCGGCGCCGTCGCGCTCTGTTTTCCCTCGTTTGAAAATTCAAACCTGACGGGTGGAGCCCGCCTGTCAGTCTCTCAGCCATTTTTTTAAATGAAACGTTATATGGACTTTTCCGCAGAACCCCCTGGAAGTTTTCTGTTTCATTACAGATGAGTCCTTGGGTTAAAACCCTTATAACTTTTTAAAAGAAATGAATTTTTGAGTGGTTCTTTTTTTGTCCTCTTCAAAATTTCGCCTAGTTTTTTATCATATTTATTTGAGAAATATTTGGAACACTTTTCTGTACACTCACGGTATTTACGTTGCATGCGTATCTTTTCTTATACCGTAGATACCGGAGGAGGTGACGGAGCTGCAAACTTCGCATAGTTAGACTCCGACTACTCCGAACCAGGCAAGCATGTTTGAACTCTTGATATGATGAGTGTTGTTGCATGTTTGCATTGTAGCATGGTCATGGCATGTTTAGGAACATCACTTTAAATATTATGTTTCATACACATAATCGGAAAGTAAGTTTCGGAAAGCATTATGTTGTTGGATACATATTTGCATAGCCATGTGTTGGCATGAGGATGGGTAAGATGGCAGTGTTGTGACATGCCAGGCTTAGGCCAGTCCTTTTGACAGCAGTGTCAACATGATCAAATCATATTCCCTTCATTTCCTTCCTGGTACAAATCATATTCCCTTCATTTCCTGCCACATGTTTTCCGCAAGGGATATGGCATAGTAAGTTGCAACCGTTTTCCTGGTACACACCAAGTAGAGAGGCCGGGCTGAGGGTTCCATGGCCATGGATTAAAGCCCGTCATCCGGTCAGGGGGCATGGGTGTTTCCAGTTGGGACCGAGAGGGGGGCACCCCTTAGAGCACGCATATAGAAATTTGATCCCATGCTATTCGAGGTTGTGGCCTCCCCGTCTCAAAGTGTTTCTTGGTTGTTGTCCAGGGTGATTCCTGGCATCGTCAGGTGAAATGGGTGTGTACTAGTTAAATGTGTTTCTACTGAAATACCGTAAACGGAACTAGTCCTTTGTGACTACGGAAATCCATTGGCTGTGGTCAGTTCATCCAAACTCTGTAGAGTCTCAAATCCTTCAATTATCTTGTACTTTGTTCAAGTACTATATTCATCTTATCTTGTCAGGTATCAGCATCAGTGACAAAACTCCGGTGGGATTTATGTGTGATAAATCCGGTTAAAAGATTATTCTTGTGGATGGACTAATCTTGTTATTCACATTCATTACAAGCCCTGTCTACGATGTCGCTCAGACGTTCGACGGTGGCATACCTGTTATTTATTTTTGTTATAGGCCCTGTTTGTGATGTCGCTCAGACGTCCGACGGTGGCATATCTGTTATTTACATTTGTAGCAAGTCCTGTCTGCGATGTCGCTCAAACGTCCGACGGTGGCAT
>NC_057804.1:309076574-309086354 GCF_018294505.1 Triticum aestivum | reverse complement strand
GACGTCCGACTGTGGCATTTCTTTTAAAGCCCTGTCTGTGATGTCGCTCAGACGTCTGACTGTGGCATTTCTTTTAAAGCCCTGTCTGTGATGTCGCTCAGACGTCCGACTATGGCATTTCTTTTAAAGCCCTGTCTGTGATGTCGCTCAGACGTCCGGCTGTGGTATTTCTTTTAAAGCCCTTTATGTGATGTCGCCCAGACGTCCGACTGTGGCATTTCTTTTAAGCCCTTTATGTGATGTCGCCCAGACATCCGACTGTGGCATTTCTTTTAAGCCCTTTATGTGGTGTCGCTTAGACGCCCGACTGCGGCATGCATTTTATTTATTTACCTTTCGAGGCGTCTCTCCAGACACCCGATCGGCTTTCAGTTATTTATTTTATTCATCAAGTCCTGCAATATTATCGTTATTTTATGAGCATCATCCTTGTTCATGATGCATTCATGCATTCATTGATTATATCTTTTGTCCGAACTGTCTTGCGAGTACTTTCAAGTACTCACCTGGCTTGTTGATTTGGCCAGATGTTGATGAAGGCGATCTCATGGATGAAGAGTTTGATAGCGAGTCCGACGCCTAGAGGAGTCCCAGTCAGTCCCGTGCGATCCTGTCTTGGTCATTGTATTATCCGCTTCCGCAACCAAATAAATTCATCGAGCCTCACCTCGACGCTCGATGTGCTGCCAGTAGAAGTCAAGTTGTCCGCCACCACGTTTTCCTCGAGCTAGTAGCCTACCACCACACTCCTGTGTCATAACCGCCCATATGTAAGATATTGGCGAGTTTGTAATAAATTGTTGAGCAGCCTCAGCTCAACCCTGTAATATATTTGATGCTACTGGTTCTCTGTTTATCAAGCGTTATCTACCAGAAAGGATGACTTTTCCTATACTGGGATTAAAAGATCGGTTTTATCAATAATCATTTTATTGAAAAACCGGTCATGATAGACTTGGTATCAGAGCCAGGCTGACTGTAGGAAACCACTAGGTGCGATTGCTAATTGGTTATTAGCATGATAGAGTTATTCATGTTTTTACAAGTGTAGACATTTTTCTGACAGTCAGCATAAAATTTTATGATCTGATCACTCAGAATTTTTGCCTGCTTTTGTAGATGACCGGCAACCACTGCGAGTCTCAAATGTTCGCCAACGTGCCTGAGGGGTTCGTCAAACTCCTCTCCTTGATCATTCAGGTCGCGATGGGGCCATCCGTGCGCCCAGTCTTCACGCTTTATCCACACAAGATCAACAACAGTCTGACTATGCACCAGGCCGCTGTGCAATTCAGGGGAGGCCATGCTAAAATACGCCTTCTCCGATTCGTGGGGAGAGCCATGCCTATAGAAAGGCATGCTATGCAGATGGCTGCCCGCGAGACGATCGCCCGTCTTCGGGATGTTCTTCCTGCAATGAAGACCCGTCGCTACCGCTACCTTCCATGCCATGTGCCTTATACCTGTCACTACTCTTTCTCTTGCCCCAGAGGAGAGCGAGACGAAGCCTTTGAGATGCTTGTCGAGTACCTCCGAGCCCTGGAGGCAGCATTCGACTGCATGGTGGATGACCTCGTAGCTGCACGCATGGACTCAGTTCATGGCTGTGCTACTAACAGGAGGGAACTCCTACACACCGCTCCACCATTGACTTTCGTGTCATCCGCATCCTCTCACTCACCTTCCATACTCGCCACTGCTCGTCGTCTGACTACCATAGAGGAATTTAACCAGGCTATTGCACCCACTCCCGCCCGCTCTGCACCACTTGTTGCACCCACTCCCATACGTGCTACCCCACCTATTCCACCCACTCGTATTCATGTTATTCCGCCTACGGCACCTGCTCCATCAGCTCAGCACAACGTTTCTCGTCTGGAACCTATTAGCGAGGAGGAGGTTGATTCCCCAGCGTCTTTGTGTCTCACCCTCGGTAGGCCAAGGGAGATACTCACCATCTCCGACTGAGTACGCGTAGACGCCATGCGATGTATCGACTTGTGTAATATGCTTTATGTACATAGGTTGTGAGAAGTAGCCTGTTTGCGCATCATGTAGGATCTGGAGGAGTGCACTATTTTAAATAACATGTCAGGACTATGTACGCATATCCTGAGTGATGTAATGTATAATTATGCCCGCGTGTAAGATATGCACTAGTCCTTCTCCGCGCACAATCGTGTGTTTCCAAAAATATCCTGGAGTTTAAAAATGTTCTTTGTGTGTGATTTTATCGACTTTTGCGACTCTCTTTCTTGTCTTACGAGTTCACAAAACATATCCCCAGAGTGAAAGATGTCTCGTCCTTGGACGCGCTCCAGGCCAACTCAGCTAGAAGAAAATTATGGCACACCGCAGAACCACAATTTCACTCAGGGTCAGACAAGTCAACAAGACAGTGAAACAACTTTTACACAAGTTTGTCGTTTCTACGAACAGAGTCAACAGCAACACCAGGAAATGATGAACCAATTCATCAATATGGGAAGTAACCGTGGTCAGTATCAACCGCAATCCAAATTATCTGAGTTACAAAAGACGCGTCCTCCAACATTTTCTCATACTGACAAGCCTCTTGAGGCCGAGGACTGGCTTCAAGACATGGAGAGAAAATTAATTATCGCACAGTGTTCAGACCGTGAAAAAGTATTGTATGCACCTCATTATCTCACAGGTGCAGCTGCATCGTGGTGGGAAAACTTCCTGCACATGCACCCCAACGAAAATGAAATCACCTAGGAAAATTTCAAAGAAGGTTTTCGTGGGGCACATATTCCTAAGAGCGTCATGAAAATCAAGAAGAAGGAATTTGATGAACTCAAGCAAAGAGCCATGACAGTGTCAGAATACAACAGCCAATTCACACTGCTGTCTCGCTACGCCAATGAAGAACGCATGACCGAGAGCAAGAAGATGGAAAAATTATTGGAAGGCCTGACACCCGCCCTTAAGTGCCAGCTAGTTGTGCATACCTTTCCAGATTTTAAAACACTCGTGGATAAGGCCATTACCCTGGAAAATGAGCGACGTAGCCTGGAAGATTTCCGCAAACGAAAAAGGGACCAGACTACTTTTGCTCGCAATCACAGAAGCAAGAAGGAATTTCAGAAGGGGGATTCACACAAAACCCCGGCGAATAATTCACGTCCAACCAAGAATTTCCATGCAAGAGACAAAGGGTTCACCTATCGCCCAGGCATTAGCTGTTATGCTTGTGGAGAAGAAGGGCACTATGCCAAGCAGTGTCCCAAGCCAAGGAACTCAAACCCGAAGCTCAATAATGGTGGAAATAATTCAGCACCAAAGCGAAGCAATTTCAACCCCAACAACAACCACCGGAAAGGTCACTTGAACCACGTGACCCGAGAGGAAGCACAGAACGCCCCAGATATCATACTCGGTACGTACCCAGTCAACACAATACCTGCCATGGTTTTGTTTGATTCTGGAGCTTCTCACTCATTCGTTTCGAAAAGTTTTGCTTTGCAAAATAATTTTCGATGCTTCCCTTGGAAAAATCAATGATCATCAAGTCCCCTGGAATTAAGCAAGTGACCCAGAGTTACTATCAAGGTGCGGTTATTGAATTTGAAGGATTGAAGTTTTACGCCAACCTTATCGTACTGGAAAGCAAAGGACTGGATATCATCCTAGGAATGGATTGGTTAACCACCAACAAAGGTTTTATTGACTGCTTCAACCGTACTGTGATTCTCACACACCATCATGGGAAGAAAATAAAAGTTTCAGCCAAAGAGAGACAAATACCTTGGCAACCTAGATTAAACAAGGTGGACGTTTCTGAGCTGAACAAGGTTCCAGTAGTATCTGAATTCCCAGACGTATTTCCAGAAGAACTACCAGGCATGCCACCAGACCGAGAAATAGAATTCAGCATTGAGCTAGCACCCGGAACCGCTCCTATTTACAAGAAACCTTACAGAATGGCACCATCCGAATTGGTAGAGTTGAAGAAGCAAATAAAAGAATTATTGGAGAAAGGATACATACGAGCCAGCTCCTCACCTTGGGGTTCTCCAATTTTATTTGCCAAGAAGAAGGATGGAACAATGAGGTTGTGTATTGATTATCGAGCTCTCAACATGGTCACCATCAAGAACAAATACCCAATGCCCCGGATAAATGATTTATTCGATCAGCTCGCACAGGCCAAAGTCTTCTCAAAAATTGACTTGAGATCAGGGTACCACCAATTAAAAGTACGAACTGAAGATATTCCCAAGACCGCATTCACCTCCAGATATGGGCTGTATGAGTTCACAGTAATGCCATTCGGACTAACCAACACCCCCGCATATTTTGTTCACCTCATGAACAAGGTATTTATGAAGTATATGGACAAGTTTGTTGTGGTATTCATCGATGATATTCTGATATATTCCAAAACACCAGAAGAGCACGCCGAACATCTCAGGATTGTACTCGGAGAACTCAGGAAACATCAATTGTACGCCAAATTCAGCAAATGTGAATTTTGGCTAAGGCAGGTGGGTTTTCTGGGCCACGTGCTAACCCAAGAAGGTATTGCAGTAGACCCGGAAAAGTCAAGGCCGTACTTGGCTGGAAACCACCAGCTAACGTAACGGACGTACAGAGTTTCTTGGGAATGGCAGGATATTATCGGAGATTTATTGAAGGATTCTCCACTATAGCAAAGCCCATGACACAATTGCTCAAGAAAGGCAAGAAGTTTGAATGGACGGAAGCATGTGAGAGAAGATTCCAAGAGCTAAAAAGCAAATTAACAACGGCACCAGTACTAATTGTGCTAGATATACATAAAAATTTTGACGTATATTGTGACGCATCTCGGAAGGGCCTCGGATGCGTATTGATGCAAGAAGGAAAGGTAGTTGCGTATGTCTCTAGAAAACTACGCAAGCATGAGGAAAATTATCCCACCCATGACCTGGAATTAGCAGCAGTCATCCATGCACTCAAGGAATGGAGACACTTCCTACTTGGGAATCGTTGTGAGATATACACAGACCATAAGAGTCTTAAGTATATTTTCACACAGCCAGAGTTAAATCTACGGCAACGACGCTGGTTAGAATTTGTGAAGGATTATGATGTTGGAATCCACTATCATCCTAGAAAAGCAAATGTTGTGGCAGATGCCCTGAGTCGGAATCCCAGCACAGACGATGACAGTATACCAAAGTTGAGGCCAAAATTTCAACAGGAATTTGCGAGGCTCAATTTAATAATGGTTACCGAAGGCAGTGTGGCAAATTTGGAAATACAGCCGACCCTGATGGAAAAGATCAAGGGAGCCCAGCACGGACACCCCAGCATTGATGGCATAAAAAGGAAAGTGAGTATGGGCAAGGCCTCGGAATTCAACGTAGATGAGCAAGGAATATTATGGTACAGGGAAAGAATCTGCGTGCCAAATATCCAGGACCTCAAACATCAAATTCTGTCTGAGAGCCACACCGCTCCGTACTCAATCCATCCTGGGGGGACAAAGATGTACAAAGACCTTCAGGAAAAATTTTGGTGGCATGGTATGAAGAGAGACATAGCCACGTTTATTGCATGTTGCGACTCTTGTCAACGCATAAAGGCCGAGCACCAGAAACCAGCGGGGCTGTTGCAAACAAAAAAATACCCGAGTGGAAATGGGACAAGATTGGAATGGATTTCATTGTTGGACTACCACGGTCACGACATGGACATAATGCCATATGGGTCATAACCGACAGGTTAACCAAGGTGGCACAATTTATTCCAGTGAGGGAGACTTACTCCACTCAGAGACTGGCCAGGCTTTATCTTGCCCGTATCGTCTGCCTGCATGGAGTCCCAAAGACTATCATGTCTGACAGAGGCACACAGTTCATCTCTAGATTTTGGGATCACCTACAACATGCACTGGGTACCCAACTAGCATTCAGCACCGCGTACTATCCCCAGACAGATGGGCAGACCGAACGCGTAAACCAAATCCTGGAAGATATGCTGAGAGCTTGTGTCCTCACCTACGGAACCAGTTGGGAAGAAAGATTACCATATGCAGAGTTCGCATACAACAACAGTTATCAAGCCAGCTTGCAAATGGCATCCTTTGAAGCTCTGTATGGAAGAAGATGTCGTACCCCGCTAAATTGGTCAGAGACCGGTGACAGCCATATCTTCGGCCCAGATATGCTCAAAGAGGCTGAAGAGGAAGTTAAGACAATTAGAGATCGACTCAAGACAGCTCAAAGTCGACAAAAGAGTTATTACGATCGGAAGCATCGAGAAATCAGTTTTGAACCCGGAGAGTTTGTTTACCTAAGAGTCTCTCCTATGAGGGGTCTGCAACGATTCAGGATTAAGGGAAAGCTAGCACCAAGATTCATAGGACCATTCCGTATAATGGCCCGAAGAGGCACGGTAGCCTACCAGCTAGACTTACCCAGGGATTTATCCGATGTCCACAACGTATTTCACATCTCACAATTGAGAAGGTACATAGGAAATCCAGAGAAGCAGGTATCTCATGAAAATATTGACGTACAACCAGACCTCACCTACCGGGAGCACCCCATAAAAATATTAGAAGAGTCTGAAAGGAGGACCCGACGGAAAACCATCAAATTTTTCAGAGTTCAGTGGAGCAACCACACCGAGAATGAAGCAACTTGGGAGAGAGAGGATTTTCTTCGGACAGAGCACCCACAACTGTTTAAGGATCAGCTGAAATCTCGGGGACGAGATTTTTCCTAAGGGGGTAGGTGCTGTGACACTCCAAAATTTTTTCTTTGTGGTTTTTATTTTAGCAAAAATCTTTCTTGGATTTAGTTTCTCCTGAGAGGAAAAAGCTTTTTGGTTTTTGGGCTTTTATTTGGTTTTGTTCCTTTCTAAATTTTACCATGTCTCCTATGGTAAAATTTTCTCAAAAACCACTCATTCCACTTTGGTTCAACCCAAACATTCTGTCCAAACTAATAAAATCCATTTTTGGATTTTATTCCAATTATTTCTCCTCCCAAAATAATTCTGTCTTTTCTTTTAAGCCTAGGTGATTTGCAATGCAAGTACCCTAATGCTTTTGAGTTTTGACCTCAACTCAACACCCTTGGATAGTCCTTTGTACCCACAACCTAGAACCATCTTGATCCACTCTTCTCCTGTTCAAATATTTCAAAATTCACTCACTGCAAGTTTGGACCAGATTTGCCAAATTTCGTGAAATTCATATCTACACCTCTCTAAAAATTCTACAAATATTCAGGCAGCCTCTAGATGCAATGAGAGGCCCCTCCACCGAAAACCAGCTCAAGGAAAAATCCCTACACACTAGAATCATTCTGTCGAACACCTTGCATGCACCAGTACTGTTCACTTTCAGAAAATTCAGAAGTTCAGTGTCGATCTCCGTCAGTAACTTCAGTCACGAGTACATAGTGCCCTTGGCACGTTGCTCGCAGCCTATCCCTCTTGTCCAGAACTTCACCCGAGCGCTTGGCGCGTTCCTGGCGTCGGTGGCGCCCTGGCCCACCTGCACCGGCGTGTCTTGCGGTGGCCGTATCACCGTAGCGGCCGACAGGGAGCAGAACGGCGGCATAATGCCGTTCGACGCCGCCCAAACCCCCTGGTGGCTCCGTGTGGCCGTTTCCTTGCTAGCGCACGGATGCAGCACCGTCGTCGTGGCGCGGCACGCGTAGAGCGCGCTCCCTACCGCCGACGGGCCCGCGCCGCCCCGTTCCGTCGAGCTCCCCCTAAACAACCCAATCTCGGCGCGGTTAGCATCAAAACGGAACCAGGGAACACCCACGACGACGCTCAACCTCTGAACCCTCCTGTGCAACCACTGCACCGCCGTAATCACCTCGCCGAAGAACCCCGTTCTCGGCAACCGCCTCGGGGCGGCTATATATAGCACCCCGAGCTTGCTCTCGCCTCCGCACGACTCCACCATCTCACCAGACCCCGCCCGGCCACTGAACAAGCCTCGAGGGGCCTTTCCTCCTCGACTCCGGCCACCTCCGTCTGCCTCGGGCTCCGGCATCGTTCTCTCCAGTGAGAAACCCTCCGCCTCCCTACTTTCGACCGTAGCCTCGTACCACCTCTAGTAAGATAACCCCCACCTCAATTTTGACCTCGCAGCTCTTTCCGCCGAGATCCACGACCACCGAACCGCCATTCGCCGGAGCAAGCGTCGCCGCCGACGTAGTACTCGCCGGCGACCACCACCACCTCCCACAGACGCGGAATGGCACCCTGAACACAGAGGTACACCCTGATCACCTTACCTCGCCGTGGATCGCCGCTGGCGACCACCGCACCTCTCGGCACCGTCGCGCTCTGTTTTCCCTCGTTTGAAAATTCAAACCTGACGGGTGTAGCCCGCCTGTCAGTCTCTCAGCCGTTTTTTTAATGAAACGTTATCTGGACTTTTCCGTAGAACCCCCTGGAAGTTTTCTGTTTCATTATAGATGAGTCCTTGGGTTAAAACCCTTATAACTTTTTAACAGAAAGGAATTTTTGAGTGGTTCTTTTTCTGTCCTCTTCAAAATTTTGTCTAGTTTTTTATCATATTTATTTGAAAAATATTTGGAACACTTTTCTGTACACTCACGGTATTTACATTGCGTGCGTATGTTTTCTTATGCCGTAGATACCGGAGGAGGTGACGGAGCTGCAAACTTCGCACAGTTAGACTCCGACTACTCCGAACCAGGCAAGCATGTTTGAACTCTTGATATGATGAGTGTTGTTGCATGTTTGCGTTGTAGCATGGTCATGGCATGTTTAGGAACATCACTTTAAATATTATGTTTCATACACATAATCGGAAAGTAAGTTTCGGAAAGCATTATGTTGTTGGATACATATTTGCATAGCCATGTGTTGGCATGAGGATGGGTAAGATGGCAGTGTTGTGACATGCCAGGCTTAGGCCAGTCCTTTTGACAGCAGTGTCAACATGATCAAATCATATTCCCTTCATTTCCTTCCTGTGCTGCCACATGTTTTCCGCAAGGGATATGGCATAGTAAGTTGCAATCGTTTTCCTGGTACACACCAAGTAGAGAGGCCGGGATGAGGGTTCCATGGCCCTGGATTAAAGCCCGTCATCCGGTCAGGGGGCATGGGTGTTTCCGGTTGGGACCGAGAGGGGGGCACCCCTTAGAGCGCGCGTATAGAAATTTGATCCCATGCTATTCGAGGTTGTGGCCTCCCCGTCTCAAAGTTTTTCTTGGACGTTGTCCAGGGTGATTCCTGGCATCGTGAGGTGAAATGGGTGTGTACTAGTTAAATGTGTTTCTACTGAAATACCGTAAACGGAACTAGTCCTTCGTGACTACGGAAATCCGTTGGCTGTGGTCAGTTCATCCAAACTCTGCAGAGTCTCAAATCCTTCAATTATCTTGTACTTTGTTCAAGTACTATATTCATCTTATCTTGTCAGGTATCAGCCTCAGTGACAAAACTCCGGTGGGATTTATGTGTGATAAATCCGGTTAAAAGATTATTCTTGTGGATGGACTAATCTTGTTATTCACATTCATTACAAGCCCTGTCTGCGATGTCGCTCAGACGTCCGATGGTGGCATACCTGTTATTTATTTTTGTTATAGGCTCTGTCTATGATGTCGCCCAGACGTCCGACGGCGGCATATCTATTATTTACATTTGTTGCAAGTCCTGTCTGCGATGTCGCTCAGACGTCCGACGATGGCATTTCTTTTACAGCCCTTTATGTGATGTCGCTCAGATGTCCGACTGTGGCATTTCTTTTAAAGCCCTGTCTGTGATGTCGCTCAG